>NC_068356.1:123122213-123144713 GCF_020536995.1 Dreissena polymorpha | reverse complement strand
GGTTAAAATAATATTCATCCACTTGTAAGTAAGCTCTAAAAAAAAATTATCTATCAATTAAAAATAATTTAAAGACAGACATAAAAACCGCATTCCAGCTGTAAACAAGTCCCTTTGATATGCAATATACAGCAATAAGACTTTTGCTTCAACGTTAAAATTGTTAAACTTCGTTTCCAAATTGCCTTTTTTCTAAACTAAAACTCAACCAAGCGCAAATGTGCGATTTTAACCGTAAAGGTATATGAATGCATATTTACAAAAATTAAACGTAATAAAAAACTGATGAATACATAAAAAAATATTGCATGTGTACAATCGCCAGAAGAGGTTTGTCATTTTAAAATAACAGTGATAACAAAAGAAGAACAATATGTTCAATTATCACCTGTTACAATTGAATCTCGTATGTCATGCAAGAATTTATATCACAGATAAATATTCTTCGCTATAAAAGACGTTATATCAAAGCACAAAGCACACATATGGGTTTCATCGATAAAGTTAACATGCACAGTATAAATTTCTCAATGAAGATCGTGCAAGCTAAGAATAAATCGGGCACGACGATGCAAAACCACTTGCGAATCCACTTATTGCATGCCCGATATAATACACACATGGTCATCTACATATTCTTACTAGTACGAACGCATGATACAATGTTCACTCAAATTTAGAAGTGTGTCGATTTAAAACTTTCAGTAAGACATAACTCAAAACCTTTCCCCTTGACGGTGTACGTTATACGTTCTAAGGTAATCTAGAAATGCCAACATTCGTTTAATGAAAGCTGATAATCATAAATGATTAAGGTAAGTAAAGTTAACTTTGGTTTTGATAGTGAAAACAAACGACATGTTTCATCTCGTACAATAATTTAAAGTAAAAAATAAATTATCATGACATAATTGGTTGGTCAGAATTTCAAATGAATGTAAATTGTCATAATAAATAGGAAATAATATAGAACAAAATGCATCGGCAATACAAAATGAATAAACACAACACTACTTTGATGTTTGATGAACATATAAGCCATATGTATAAAATAAATAATTGCTTGTAAAAATCATACCCAAATAATATCAAAGCTCATTATTTTGTTCAAATAAAATATAAATGGTGGATGGTTTTCCAGGTTAACCAATTTATCGGTCTGCTTTAATTAGTAACAACATATATCAGAATATCCGTCCGTTAGGTATGAGCACGTAAAAAAGGAAACGACCATTTGTAACTTAACACTGATCTATACCAAACATCTGATTTTGTATCTTTTTCCGATTTCAGCAAACACTATTCGGATCCATGCAATGGTACAACATACCAATCGATCGAGGTATCTATACACATAGTCAAGCCGCTCACAAAATACGGGATCTTTATCAATGGTAAACCGGTCACAAGTCAAGTCACAAAATACGACATTTCAGTTTATGTCAGCTGGATGATTTTACCGTCTCTTTTTGTTGTTCATCGACCTGGCCTTTATTCATGTCTTGAGCGAGGTGCTCCCAGTTATCCCTGTTACGTCGACAGCCCTCCATTAGGGGGCTTAAATTGGGCTGCATCCTAGCCATAGCCTGCAAATAAATCCATGAATTGATCACTTCATCGGTAAGTATTTACAATCACAAGTTTATTGACCACACGATAGTGGTCATTTTATGCTTCAGTTGACCAACCAAATGTGTATATGTGTGTGGGTAAATAAAATACCATGATTGACTGATTCAATACATTTACTGAAAACCTTGCAAAAAAAACAACCGACAGATGTATCAATAAATGTGTGTCTACTGGCTAATTAATTTTTTTATTGAATCAATACGTCAATACAACAGTTAAAGTCAGTAACACAAACCTTGTACACAGGCATACATATCGTGTCGATAAAATTAACTTGCATCATTGGAAGCTTGTCTTTCTTATCTCTGTCCATCATTTCCTACAATATAGAATACAGATCCTTTGTTGGTGGATTATAACATCCTGATTTATCACAAAATTACTTTGTACATGATAAAATGCTTTTGATGCTTTTACCAGATTCAATTACATTTTTTCTTTATTTGTTTACTATATGGTCTTGAAGCTTCTTCATTCGAAGTTTTAAGAAGATAAGCAAAATTATTCCAATCGCGCTGTTATCACTGCGCATACTCAAAATTGTATGTTCATATGCAACTTTTTTGCGATTGAATTAACATTATGCAAAGAACTGGATTCTACATGTATTTTATTATTTTACAATATAAGGTAAATTTATTTTGAATTGCAAGTACGTATTTATCCATTTTAATATACCAACTATAAGATGATATTTCAACAAATATATCCTACCTTGATTTACACATTTAAGTTTAAAATGTATATGATATATTATTTCGAACTCTTTGATTGTCTATTGTTCTTGGAGTGAAAACTACTCACTTTGATTTATTTTGGTCAAATTACGTCGTCAACATGTATATTATTATATTTCAAGACTTGTCAAGGAAAATGTGTGACATGTGACAAAAACCTTCTTAACTGGCATGTACTGTCTTAACATACAAAGCAGGTTAGCTCGTCAAACTATCGTTTATAAACCGTTATCAAAACTGAAAGCCTCAGATCTTACTGAACGCATGTTTTATTTACTTATTTTTGAAATTTTGAAACTCACGATTGGTTTTATTTTCAGCTGCGTCTTTTCCAAATCACCCTGTTCGAAGAACTCAGAAGCAATAAGATCCGCTACCTGAAGTACAAAAAGAACACAATGGTGACCCGATTATTTTTAATACTTTAAGGTAAGGTCATGCTTCGAAGAAAATGTGTATATGTTAAATATTAATGACTGAGATGGGCCAAGTGTGAGGTTTGCTGCATCTGTTAACCTTTTAAAACTATAAATACTCTGCATTTACCGTCTCAAGGCGTTGACCAAAATTGTGTTAATTTTTTACGTGCTTGTCTTTTCTCAGACACGTAAATTTTACTCTCTGCTAATCGAACCCATACATGAAAGAACGACTGCTATACGTTGTTTTCGCTTGTTTATGTCGGGCTAGGATAATGCAAGCAGAAGTGATCTAATGGCAACATTTGATAAACATTTTAAGCCGATCATGTATTTTCGACTAAATCGATTGATGGCCATAGATACTTCAGGAATTAAAGAATACTTAAAATATAGCCATAAAATTCAAATCGAAAACATGATCAAATTAAATTATCCAATTTGTTTACACATAATCGTAAATGGAAACCTCCTTTTTCGAAATATGATGAATATTGTGTTCTAGCTTATGGTATTTTAGGACAAATAATGCAAGAAATAAGAACCACATTTCTATTCCCGAAAGAACCACACAGGAAGAAAATCCCTTAACAATGTTGTATTGTTCTAAAAGAAACAATCTTTTACAGATAAGAAAGAGAAATTGGATTGGTGTAAGAGAAATCATTAAAAGCAACAGTAATAATGAGGTATGTTTATAATGTACACATAGTTTATCTGTATGCATAAAGTTTTTGTGTATTGGCTTTTTCCAAACAGTGTGTGACGTTGTCATGAACAAAACAATTGATTAACTTATGAGCTTTAAGTTTCAAATATTAATACTTTATAACAGCGCTGATTTTCCTACTCTTACCCGTTTTTGCACTTCCCACGGTTTGGTTATCGCCGATACGTCCGATGCCGTCATGAGCATGGACCGTAATAAATCTCGGTGTTCGTCCTGGTCTAGGTCCAAAAGACCTTGCTCTACCAGCTTAAAAAACTCCCCTCGGCGCCTGTAGTATAAATCCAGCGTAAATAAAATATCTTGCTATTTCTGCCGACTCATCAAAACATTTATAACTTAAATTAAGTTTTTAGGTTTTTAATTCCGCCACTATGTCAAACAAAACCACACAATTCGCAAATCCTTAAGGTTTATTATATCGCAATACAAAATAAAATAGAAAGTTGTTCTTTTTCACATACAGTGATCAATTATTTTGACAACGTTTACTCAGGGCCAGTTTTGTATAAAATACGTCTATGTAATTTTTTCAATATAACATGCATTAAAATAAACAAAACGCAACTACCTGCAAAATAGTGTAACATTAAAAGAGACAGTGCCTTCTTGCAATGCAGATATATCTCTTTATAAGGGAGGGAGTACTAACTTAAAATACAGCGCCAAATCTGTAGAAAGGATTGCACATTCCAACAGCCCGATTGCGTTTTCGTACTCTTCCTGAGACAAACCTGAGAGGATTTCATTGCCCTAAAATGCATTATAATGATTCATATTGTAGCAATATGTTGATTTGTCAGACAAAGCGTGTCATCTGAATGGATTACGTGAATAGGCAGTCGATTAGTATAATTCAGTCAGATGACACGATTTGTACGACGTGACTGTTTGTTCATTATTTGAAGGTCCTTTACATTTGAGGTTTGTTTTACTCTATAAAGAAAACAAAACATGTGCTAGCAAATTGCTTTGGCTATAAAAGATTGGGAGTTATTATGCAATACATTTAAATTAAGGTTCTAATTGAATACAATTATAAGAATAATATTTCGATACGTATTACCGATATTCCTGCAAAGCATATGGATCTGGTGTCATATAAACAAGGTAAACAATCACATAATTCATCAGAATAAAAAATAACCACTTTAAAAGTTGTTACTATCAGCAATGCAAAAGTTACCGATTAAATTCATTCAGCTTTGCACTTAATATAGATCTCAATTTAGTCTTAACATTAATGGATGTGTTGTTTTACTAATTCAACTTAAAAATTCCAAATTCCACTTAAAAATGTACGTTACACAATAATGCATTGGTTTGAATTGAGTTTCATGTAAACAACATGATTGGGGTAAACACATACAGGTAAATTATATTTACCAAAACATGTTTGAAGTTACCAATGAACTTCATATCTTGATGAATTGATCAACATTTAGTTTCAACTTAGTTTCAATGTAACCACAAGACCTGTAAATAACTGATCGGTCGAATCTTAAATGTCAACCTACCTCTGTACTTAATATCATAATGCACTGGTCGAAGTGATGATGCTCCATGGTTGAGGTAGAATACAGCTCGGCGAGTGGAGACATTGCCCTGAAATAAAAAAAAACAACGTTGTCATCCGTCATGATTGAGTCTGATAATTCAAATGCCAATATTTTGCCACCAAGAAAGCATGACATTTTTGTAAATGCATGCCTTGTGAATGCAATCGTATTTCATCAACGGATTTTCTCGGACTTCCGCCACAGAGAGCACGATTAATCGTGAAACCGTGAAAATGATACAAACTGACACTCACGAAATTACGGGTACCATCTGCTAATCTTTCATTAACGACAAGTAACTAATTACGTATACAATTCATGACAATACTCAAAACAAAAATAGAAACAAAAATCAAAGTTCGTGTTACAGATATGGAACAGTCGAAGTAAATCATTCTGGGCTTTAACCAGTATATCGGGTATTGAAAGTCATGTTACATTTTTAAATCAAAGATCACACACGTATATGATCATTAGAATAATATTGTAACTTAAATTTAAATGCAGAAGAAAGTTAAGCAAATCAATTCAAAAAGAATTAATAACTTTATGATTTATTATTCACCAGTGCAATATAATCGCACGTTTTGATGTAACAAACACTATTTAGGCTAAGTTATGATACTGGCGATTGCTACCAAGGAGTAGAGGATTGACTTGTTATGTAGATAGATGGGAACACTTTGGCATTAACACTAACTTTATCTGGAACTGATTGTTGGTGCCCCTGTGATCAAGGTCATGACACAGGCATCCCACCACGAGCGCCAGGGTCTCCACGTCGCTGATATAGCGGTCAAGCTGGCCTTTCTAAAACGAAATAACGAATGCCGATGGAAATATTTAAGCCAACTGGTTTAAAAAGTTGATGTACGTGTAATTTACATATAAGAATGATCGATACATTTAAATGTAAAATATACGGCTCCGTATTGCCTTCGTTTTGACAAAAGTAGCAGAAAAAACATATACACATGATATCGGGCCAGTTTAAAATGCTAATATCATACTTATATAAAATATTTCAAGAGCGTCTACATCTTCAATCGCGGTATCGCGTTTCGAATGGATATATTTAGTAGGCATAGTGAATCTATTTAAAATGTACCAGATTCGTGTGAAATATGTAGTAAAGTCTGCTATACCCTTTCTGACCTTGAAATGAAAGTCGAATAACATCTTGATCAAAAGGCTATCGCAAAGCAATTGCAACACTGTTTCATGGCGTTCAAAATATACCTTTAGACAACAGAACATTGTCTGAGCCACGTTGAAAGCATGTCGCCAGTTGTGGTAAGTCACGTTTCTGTAATTCTTTTTCACCGACAGCAGCCATCTGCATAGGGTCTGCAATGTAACAGAAATGGTGTAATATATTGTACCTTGTTTATTTAAGAGTGTAATATTTCTGCATACACTTAAGTTATCCACGCAAATCTTCTGGGGGATGATGGGGGCATAAACTATTACCAACGTGTTATCCAATATTATATAACTTGATACTTTTCTAAATCAAATCAAACATTTAATTATAAAAGGAAACTAAGTGATGTCCAATCGAGGTGCATGAACATATAAATCAGGCCATACACAAATGTATGAACATTACGTTTTTTTTATTAATGTTGTACAAAGGTTCTTCATTGAACACATGGTATCTTGACTTTCGTGTTTATAAATGTAACTGAATTGTTAACAAAATAGTATAACACTGTATACATGTAATACATTACCCAATAAACTTTAAATAGAAGCCATTAAGTACATTGATGGAATTTGAAATTACATTAAAATAAAGCTCATCCTGAAGTCTGCATCCGTTTTTCGAGAGGGGATACATTTTTAAATCCCAGGGGAATATTATATGAAACAAGAAGGCCATGATGGCCCTGAATCGCTTACCTGACTAACCTTGTTATATCAACTTAAATTCTATCACACTATGGTTAGCTACATCATGAAGTACAAATGGGCCAAATTTCAGGACCATCGAAGTTAATGGTCAGAATTATTTTTGGTAACTCGGCGTGACTGTCAGTTACATACATAATGTGTGTTGAATATAACATTTCATTTAGGTCATTTTAAATCAAACATAATGCAGAATAAACTGAGATGTAACACATCATCTCGAAAGCATCCAAAAACGTTTACGGCAGACCTTCTTCGCATAGTACACTAAAATATAAATAAACTAAAGATATTAGTATGTTAAGTAATGAAATCTCACAGAACAAATAGTATAAATAATTCCTTTATCAACTTGATAACTGATATAGTTCATTGTAATAAATTAAGTTTGACAAGTGGTCAAAAATTGAAGGTCATCAACGTGCATAAGTTCATTTTTAGGAATTGAGTTGAATTATATATAATCCCAACCCAGATTCAATCAAGATAAACATTCTGACTACATTTCATAAAGATCCGATAAACTGTGACCTCTACCGTCTACAGAAAGTTTTGCTATGATTTGACCAGATGACCTACTTTATGACCTCAGATGACCCACATACAATCCCAAGCCAGATTCCATCACTGAATACATTTTGACAAAATTTCATTAAGACGTGATGAAAACTGTGACCTCTTTCATCTACACAAGGTTTTACTAGATTTGGCCCGGTTACCTAATTATTGACCCAAGATGACCCATATACAAACCAAAATCAGATATTATCAAGATAAACATTCGAACCATATTTCATTAAGGTCAGATGAAAACTATGACCTCTATTGTCTACACAAGGTTTGTCTATATTTTAACCGATTGACCAAAAATCCCAGATGACCCAAATACAATCTCAATCCAGATATTATCAAGATAAACATTCTAACAAACTTTCATAAAGATCTGATGGAAACTGTGACCACTATTGTCTACACAAGGTTCTTCTATGATTTCGCCTAGTGACCTAGTTTTTTACCCCAGATGAGCCATATACAATCTCAACTCCGATTTCATCAAGATTAACATTCTGGCCAAATTTTATTAAGAGTGGATGAAAACTGTGACCTCTACTGTCTACACAAGTTTTTTTTAACTTTGACCTAGTGACCTAGTTTTTGAGCCTAGATGACCCAATTCGATTCCAACCCAGATTTTAACAAGACAATTATTTTTACCATATTTCATTAAGATCTGATGAAAACTATGACATCTATTGTCTACACAAGGTTTTTCAATGATTTGACATAGTGACATAGTTTCTGACCCCAGATCACCCAAATACAATCCCATTCCAGATTTCATCAAGATAAACATTCTGACCAAATTTTATAAAGATTGGATGAAAACTGTTACCTCTATTGTCTACACAAGGTTTTTCTATTATTTGAAATAGTGACCTTATTTTTGACCCTAGATAACCCAAATACAATCCCAACCCAAATTTCATCAAGATACATATTCTGACCAAATTTCATAAAGATTGGATGAAAACTGTGACCTCTACTGTCTACACAAACAAATTGTTGACGGACGCACGCACGCACGCACAACGGACGCCGGACATCACACGATCACATAAGCTCACCGTGTCACTTTGTGACAGGTGAGCTAAAAAAGTTTACTAGACCTATATCTGATGTTTCACACCAAATATTAAAGATCTTGGATGTGTGGTTTGAGAGACTAAATTATTTATTTTAGTAATTTACTTATACGTCTGTATAATAAATCAGGTATCCCATGGGGCGTGGCCAGCTTTGAGCCCTGTGGCATGATTGTATCATTCTTTGTAGCGTATACCATGTTACACACCAGATATTTAATTTCTGACCATCTCAGTATCAAAGAATAATTGTAAGCAGTTTTCTATAAAGACCGAGAAAACGCATTTGACGACATATGCGTGGCCAGTTTTGACCCAAAGGCATATTTTGTAAAAATATGTGTACAGGAACCATATCTGCTGTTTCATACTAAATATCACAGTTTTTGGGACTCTTGGTTTCAGAGATGATTTTTAAAGTTTTTTTATATAATTCTAAATAAATCATCTGAATCCTGAGGTATGGCCAGATTTTACCCCACCGGCAAGAGTAGAACAAACTTAGTAGAAGAACGCTAGACAATGTTGCACAAATAAAAATAACACAAATTGATGCGGTTTCAGAAAAGGAGATTATACAAGTAATTTAATATATAAGACTGATAAATCCTGTGTATCCTGGTACGTAGCAGGGTTTGACCACAGGGGCATGTTAATGTTTCCTCAGACAGGTCCACTAAATGATGCTAAATACAAATATTGACCTTTCAGCCGTTTGGTTTCACAGAACAAAATGTTTATTATATAAAACTATTTAATCATGGTACCACTGTGGCATGGAAAGTTTTCAACCCAGGGGAATTGTTTTAACAATCTGTGTAAATGACTACTAGACGATTTGACACACCAAATATTGAGCTCCTGAAAAAGATTTTTAAATATCTAGGCTTTAAATGTTTTTATAAATCATTTGACCCATCGGGCTATACAAGTTTTGAGCACAGGGGCTTGATTTGAACCATATTGTTAGAGGACAACTTGACAATATAACACACCAACTAATAAACTACTGAGATTGTGGATTCAGAGGATAATACATTTTTTATTTTCAATTTTTTAAATATATTGCATCTCTGATGACCTACAAATACATCGGGCAGGAACAAATTAAACACATTTGAAAGAGATCACCCAAGAATCACTCCTTTGACGTTCGTGAAAATGAGCCTAGTGGTGTAGGATGAGATGTTGTTTGAAGCATATTGTTGACAACACATGAAACATGAAATAAAAAACAGTACGACGGACGACGGCAGACCAGCTACCACAATAGCTCGCCATTTAAATATAAAGACGAACCAAAGCGATCACTCAATCCAAAATAATTCATACAAAATTGTCTTCACTCGCTAATTTATTGTATATCAAGTGACAGCTCAGACTCGCGTCTTTGCTTTCCAATCAAAATTAACAGATTGAATCTTTCCTCTAGAGCCCATGCTTCTCTCGTGGGACAGGAGTTAAACAGACACATTGCCTTTTGTCTTTGCTTCTAAGCCATACGTCTTCTGATTTTGTTTTTTATTACTGCATTGAGTCGATCAGTTAATAGTTTCGATACATATACATGGTTTTGGTGAATGCAAACAACTGAACTTTGCATTTAAGCAAATTTGTTTATGATATATTTGCCAGTGCAAAGCATTTAATTTTGTATTGAAATGGGTTTTAAAATTAGCATTACATGTATGTGGCGCTGAGGTTTAAGATTACACGTCAAATACCAGTTTTATTGTTTAACTAAATATCTGTTATGTTTTGAAAAGAACTGTGCACACGCAAATGGAAACAAACATTCATACAATCAAACATTCATCAGGATAATAAAACAACAACGATTAAATGACATATGTTGTGAACTCGGTTTACGCCTAAAAGGGCTCAAAACTCACTATTAAATGGATAACAGTGGCGCAATTTGAGAGTTGTTCCAAAGACTTTATGCAAAACATTTACATGTTTATGTCAAACTACGTTTGATTCGCAATAGGATTTGAGACTGTATCATGTTATGTTTTCCATTGTCTTGTATTGTATCAGCAGTTTGTATACGCCTAAATAAAAAAACTAGAAGTTGATCCTATTATTTTCTCTCAGAATAATGTACCTATTTTTTCGAGCACAGTATTTCTTTTGAAAAATCCACATTCAGGAATGTAGTTTACCTTTATTTAGATTTGTTTGCACTATACTTGTTTAACAGACGATTAAATACTATTGGTCTGGCAATGTTCGAAATAATAATTGAAAAGGTATTCTTTTACGAAGTGTACTGGATTATATGTATACTTTGTTTTGTATAATGAAGTATAATCAATAAAGCAAGTCGACACAAATTCTTGTCCTAATAATGTTTCACGGTTCTAGAATGTGTTCACTATACTTACATCATAATTTATTCTGAACTTCTCCAGAAGGTCAAGGTCGATGAACATACGGATGCTGGCCTTCAGTGTGTCATCGTCGTCAAGACTGGCATCGTTGAAGCCGTATTCTAGCAGACGATAGTCGGAGGTAGATGGTATCACAGCTTTCTGATTCAACGAGACAACAAAAACACAATGGTACGATGATCGAGACATTTTTATGGGTGTAAGCTTGTATTCCAAAGAAAAAATAAAGTTTTAAAATAAGGTTTTAGTTAGCGGCAATAAAAGAAGCATAATCATTCGGATGAAATTTTTTTGCATTTACAGCCGAAACTTCATAAACATGACCAACAAAGTGACAAGTTGGATGGGCAACACCAAATGAAAAAATGCAACGCATATTGAAAAAATGCAAGACAGCCCTCTTATTAACAATCGTACGAACATATCATTTAACAGGCTGTTTTGAAAAAAGTCTAATTTTCTATCACTTAACAGCAAAATACAGTTATTATATTAATTCCCTTTCAGTAAATAGCATGCTATTGATAAAATAACATAGCGTTTATCAATATCATAAGTTGTAAAATTAATATTCAGTCGTAACTTAAATCGTCGTAAGGTCTTTGGTGAGGCAAGTGTCTCGGCACTGACCTTAAGTTTGATGGCGTCTTCTGCGCATGCGGACACGTGGTAAGAGAGAACCTCAAGAGCCACGCGCTGCTTGGCACTGGCCCGCACTGTCTTCTCGTACATGTGAGTATTGTATATGCCCATGCCACAAAATATTGCAAATGCCTGAAAATGGTTGAAATTTTATCATTGTGTATGTCAAATGCTTGCAAATAGACGACACAAAAGATGGACATGAAATATTGAAGGTGGTTGCCAGGATATCGTTAGTGTTGGGTTATATAAATATTACAAATGCATATGGATCACACAAATAATGCAATAACTTGGCAATAATTAATGTTGGGTCACACAAATATAACCAATTCCTGAAAATCATATATGTTAGTTCATACAATTATTTCATAAAATTAATTCTGGATATCATGTATGCAGTGACCAAAAACAAACATCAAATACCTTGAAAAAAGTGAATGTTGGAAATAACAATTATAAGAAAATGGTACTCAATTTTGAAATACATGAGAACAAAGGTAATATATATGGCATCGAAAATAAATGGATGTGCAAAATGCATACAATATGCTAAGAATAAATGTTGGAAATGCTTCAACCTCAAATAAAAAGTAGTCGCTTCACATAGTACGTGTACTGCAAACTCACATTACTAATTTGTTAGTTTCATAGTAAGCTCCCACTAAGGTCGTTGAACTATGGTAAAGTAAATTAAAACAAGTTCAAACATTGAAAAAAAGTATAAAAGTATCAAAAATATTGTATCATCAACTCGTATATGAAACAGAAAAGATTATCAGCAAACCTCAAAGAGATTCTCGTCGTTTTTCGTGAAGGCGGTGCCGTCCTTTTTGTTAATCAGCTGACTGACGCCCATTACGCGGCCCTCCGCGTTCTTGATGGGCATACATAGGATGGAGCGTGTGCGAAACGCCGTCGCCTTGTCGGCCTGTAGTATGGAGGGATAAAGGCGGTAATTGGACATTATTCCTGTTTCGGTCGGATTATGTACTTCATTGCTGCGTTGACAATTGCGTATATATATATATATATATATATATATATATATATATATATATATATATATATATATATATATATATATATTGAGGAAACAATATATATATTGAGGAAACATTACAAGGCTATGTGTGAACATCGAGATCTTGCAAACCGATTAAAACCTTCACTTTTTGCATTGACTGTCCTGAGGCCGTAACTGGCAGATTATTTATTTTGTATGTATTTGTTGCGTGTTTTTTTTTTGTGTCCTACTGTGTCTAGTGCTTTTTTCCTTGCGTGTTACGTTTTGACAATTGTCCAATTGCGATAAGCAAAAGACCACTAACAATTATAAGTTATCGCTTCTACTGATGCAGCAGAAGCTTCACTTTGGTTACATTTAAGGAGTGAAATACATTGTAAATACGATGATTTTAATGGTAGTTTTTGCCTTGTGTATAAATCAAAGATGTGTTGGGGAATCAATGTGATTATGGCGGATTCGGAGTAGAGAAACAATAATATATAAAGATTGTAATGACTGTGATCATGAAGAGTGCAAGAGAACGTGTTTGGATGGATAGAGATTTTATGTTATATTGGAAATTGGCGAGGAAAATGTTCAAACTGGCAATTTTGGTTTAATTTGTGACATAAATGGCGAATGTGTAGATATATAAAAAATTTATGATGAAATACAATTCTACTTCAAAATACAGAAACGAAGGAAACCTACCGTTGGGTCAAACCTCGGGTCCATGTATGCATCCGGAATATTGAGCGGCTGTAACATTAATCGTCAACGTACAACAATCCACTTTTCTGAGTATCTAGTTTTCAGACATTCGCCAATCGCATTACTGATAGCGTTTCCATTCCAATGTCACTCCAAATTAATAACAGTTATGACTTTGTTACAAATTAAAAAAACATATCCTCATTCTATGTGTTTTATTTTATTCGCTAGTAGTTCTTCACGGGTAGTTTGACAATTAAAATTGCGAATGAAGATTAAAGTTCAAATCTAAATATAAAGAGCCCCTAACACAAGTTACCTCCCCTGTGGCAGCCACGTGACCTGTGATTCCAATCTGGATAGGAAAGCGAGGATGCGTTGGGCTAAAATAATAAAGGTACTTTTTGGCATAGGTTTTGTATCCAGTGTAATTTAAAATAAAAACCAGATTACATTTCAATTGTAAAGACACTATTGCGAAAAATATTTATAATGTGCATTTTTATTTATTTATAGAACTCCTTTTAAAAATATTCCACAAAAAGTAAATGTGTTTGCAATTTTATTCTGTCATCATGACCGCATTCCATTTTAACGCTTTTCACTGAAACAATGCATACAGCGTGGATCATAACAAAATATGTCTGATGTTAAGATGGACACCTAATTATCTGAATCATGCTGAAAAGGGCCATAATGACCATTAAGCGTTCATCTTGGTCACATGTGTACTAACCGCTGAATATTCTACATGTGGATATAGATTTTGAACCCCGCTACATCCGGATTCCATCATAACCTAGATATGATCAAGATAAAAATTCTTACCAAGTTTCGTTAAGATTAAATCGTAAATGAAGGTTCTAGAGTGGTTTCAGTCTTTTTTCTAAATTTTATTTTCTGACCTTGTTTTTTGACGCAGGGAGTCCTGATTCAAACTTGAACTAAGTATCGACAAAATAAACATTCTCACCATGTTTCATCAAAATTGAATCATAAATTTGGCTTAAACGGTTTTCATATATTTGACCTGGTGACCAAAGTTGTATTCTTATTTTTAATTTGGTCTCTATAGTGGTAACGAGCTAAAAGGATGATTATTTTTATAAAACGACGCACGACAACGAACGCCGAAATAAGTGCTCTGGTGATCATTATATGTAGGTGCCACAATGAACAAATAATGGAAACAGTATTTTTTTTTTAATCATTGGCTGCCTTCGTAAAAATGAAGTGAAGCAACGCTTGTCCTCGTCAAATTATATACACCTTAAAGCGGGTATATACGATTTTTATATGTGCTGAATTGTAAAATATTGATACAAATATGTTATAATAACACACAATTTGCAAGAAAAATGATACATTTAAGACGAATTTCATAAAATACAGCAAATACAAATTAGCGCCCCGAGCCGATTGTGACGAAGATAATTCGTAATTATTTTCCTACAATAACCGATGCATTCGTCTTTTTTGTAAGTGTTCATGTGTCGTATGAATCGATATCGCTGCAGGAATTTCAAATGAACCGTTAAACTAAATTTAGATTCACATCGTACATGCATGATATACATGCTGGCGAATTCGGCTGTACAGCCTTTTTCGATTTCAGAATTAAATATCTGGCTTATTTAGCATTTTTCGACACATGTTCTTCTTAACTTTTATTTTAGTTTATATTGAAATATATGTATAATAAGTTTTTTACACATTTTATATTTATTACTAAATATTTGATAAGATCGTATATACCCGCTTTAAGCCTTGAACATATTATTGCATAATTAAAATTGATTAGGTTCTGGGTAAAATCATTAGAAAACTGGAACGATCAACGTCCAATCCCTTGAAAGTGTGTACAATGACAGCAATATGCGGCGCGGAAAATAAGTGAGTCTGTTACGGAATACATGTTACAGATTTTAGAAAATCTTTATAAGGACATCACAAACTCAAAACGTGAAATGTGAGTAAAGTACCTTTGTGAAGTGAATAAACAATAAGTGTTAAGATGATAAATGACAATGTTTGATGTTTGTTCGTTAGTAGGACGTGTACAGTAATCGATTACGTGCCGTGCCTTTACGTAACGTGATTTTCACACGCGTTACCTGACAGAAATGCGAACTTGACATCCTCTACTAGAAAATATTCATCACAGGGACATTGGTATGCTTAGTATTATAAATTTACTAAACAAATATACATAATAACAAGTAAATTGAATTTTGTACCAAAACATCTTAATTTGAACGTATTAAACAACATTAGATTTATTATAAAAAGAAGCCAGTATGCTTAAGCTCAGAACAAACAGTTACCATATGATTCATGAAACAGAAACATAAAATTGTGACCATGTCCATGTATATGCAAATAACGTAAACATAAATGCTTGTAAATGCAAACTGGCTTTGTTCCTGAAAAAAAAACACGTTAAAATGAGAATTCTTTAACTGAAACAAAAAACTATATCGAGTGCTCTTGAAATACATTTTCGCCTGTTCAATGGTTACGGTAATGGCCTCCAAAACATTAGAATGTTGTCCATTTTTCTATCCGTCTACCATGTCTACCCAAGCATCCATGATCAAAAGTCTTGCCCACTTCACTTTAGCATAGGAATACATAATTAGTGTCAAAGGAGCATCGAATTGTCAAACGAAAAATTTATTACTTACCCCTCTCGCGTGTAAGTCTCGCTGTTATCGAAATCATCCGTCGTCATGTCGTAGACCTGAGAAAATACACCCTGCAAGAACCAAATGTATTCGTTTAGCGCACAACAATGTAGATCATGTCAACACGTAATTTTACCAGCTGTAACGCAACCTCTAATTAGGAAGTGTTACATTGACAGTTAAATACTTTGACACCAATTCTGATAGGATTCCTTATAAACAGTGATGGTATTATTCGTAACAACCCATCGTATTTTTATCTTTATAATTGCACTAGACTCAAACAAAAATTCTATAAAACGGTTGAGATCATGTTATAGCTATTTTAAATAGAGATATGGATTGACTAAACACAAAATGTTACCCACTCGTATGGTTAGTACAATCGTTATGTCTGTTATACCAGCTTATATTTAACATAACTTATAATAGGTATTTTAGCCTCTTCTGGGAAAAATTTGGTTTAATACATGTGCGTAAATTGTTATCCCATATTAGCCTGTTTGGTCCGCACAGGCTGATCAGGGACGACACTTTCCGCTTTAAAGGGTTTTTTTTCTTTTCAAGAAGTATCTTCTAACCGATAGTCTAAAGGAAGTTTCGTCCATGACTCGTGAAGTCTTCACAGGCTTATCTGATAGGACACCTTATGACCAGTATTAAACGAGCCTTTTCACATTTTGTTAAATTGACAAAATTGACAAAAACCATGTTTCAGTTTCGCAAATTTTCGTTGTAGTAAGGATATTTGTGAGAAAACAGTAAAACTGAACATTTACCATGCTCTAAAATATCCATTATATGCATCTGTTGATGATTTAAAAACCTAAAAAGTATAAAGCGTTGCAGCGCTAAACGATTGAATAATTTGGAGTTATATTGGTGTCGTTATATTTTGTGATACTACGAGGATTGCTTATATAAAGTATAAAATACATCAGTCATTTTATAAGCAGAGATTGCAGAGTGGTCAAAGCGATAGACTTTTAGTTCATGGGTCAGTGGTTCATGCCCAGTTGAGGGTTTCTATTTTATCTTTCTTTAATTGTATTATTGTTTTTATTGGAGCTTTTTAGATCCAATATTTACATTAGTCAATGCAAAGCATTAAATGAAAAACTTAAATACATGCCAAAATCTGTGAAAAGGCCCCTTAAAAACCAGTTTTCATACAATTGGGCTCATTTGTTGAAATGATCTAGGTGTACGGTTGTATGACTCCATGTTAAAGAAAACAACTTATATTAAGTCAGTAGATTTATACGGATACTACGTACTAGAGTTTGAATAGAAACTATGAATATAAATACATATTTATGACTAGAAATGGCGCGGCAGAGGCCGACGCGTATCCCCACGCCGAATGTTTGACCTAGGTGTGCCCCAGGGTTGGTAATGGGGCCATGCATAGCTGAGATTGACCGTATTGTCATAAGAGAAGTTCATCATCAACTAGAAGTGAATTGGTGTAGAAATGAAGAAGTTATAGTAAAAGGCAATTTTGGGTGGGTGTGACATATGTGGGCAGGGCGCCCCAGGGTTGGTAATTGTGCCATGCATAGTTGAGATTGACCGTATTGTCATAAGAGAAGTTCAGTATCAATTTGAAGTGAATCGGTGTAGAAATGAAGAAATTATAGTAAAAGGCAATTTTGGGCGGGTGTGGTCTATGTGGGCGGGGCCCCAGGGTTGGTAATGAGGCCATGCATAGTTGAGATTGACCGTATTGTCATAAGAGAGGTTCAGTATCAATTTGAAGTGAATCGGTGTAGAAATGAAAAAATTATAGTAAATGGAATTTTTTGGTGGGTGTGGCCTATGTGGGCGGGCGCCCCAGGGTTGGGATTGGGGCCATGCATAGTTGAGATTGACCCTAATGTCATAACAAAAGTTCAGTATCAATTTGAAGTGAATCGGTGTAGAAATGAAGATATTATAGTAAAGGCAATTTTGGGTGGGTGTGGTCTATGTGGGCGGGGCCCCAGGGTTGGTTATGGGGCCATGCATAGTTGAGATTGACCCTAATGTCATAAGAGAAGTTCAGTATCAATTTGAAGTGAATCCGTGTAGAAATGAAAAAATTATAGTAAATGGAATTTTTTGGTGGATGTGGCCTATGTGGGCGGGCGCCCCAGGGTTGGGATTGGGGCCATGCATAGTTGAGATTGACCCTAATGTCATAACAAAAGTTCAGTATCAATTTGAAGTGAATCCGTGTAGAAATGAAAAAATTATAGTAAATGGAAATTTTTGGTGGGTGTGGCCTATGTGGGTGGGGCGCCCCAGGGTTGGGAATGGGGCCATGCATGGTTGAGATTGACCGTATTGTCATAAGAGAGGTCCAGTATCAATTTGAAGTGAATCGGTGTAGAAATAAAGAAGTAAATGTAAAATAACCTAAAAAAATGAGTGATAATTTCTGACGCGGCCCCACCCCAACCGCTATAACTTTTGACCCAGGGGTCAGATCAAAATTCCAAATAGTGCAGGGTCGCACATATCCTCATAGCTACCATGTGTGTAAGTTTCAAGGTTCTAGTGCTTTTAGTGTAGGAGGAGATAGTGGCCAGGACGGACGGACAGACAGACGGACGGACGGACAGACGGACGGACGGACGGACGGACGGCGGAGATAACCACAATATCCCCACCTTTTTTTCAAAAAGCGTGGGGATAAAAACGTATGTGCAAAAAGGCGTTTATCAAATTATAATTATTAGAAGACGTAAAAGGATAGTAATAGGATCTGTGACGACAAAAACTTTTAAATAACGTGAAACTAGAGCTTTGTCACAGACGTGACGAATACCCCAACATGCCGCATTGACACATAATATTGTGCATGTTGTCTTCACAAAAAACAGCGGACATCATGCACAATGTTTAAAACGTACAAAGTGACCCAGTGACCTAGTTTTAACCCGGCATGACCCATATTCGAACTTAACCAAGACGTCATCTAGATACAACTTCTGACCAAGTTTGGTGAAGATCGAATGAAAACTACTTGAATAAGAGAGCGGACTCCATGCTCAATGTTTAAACGCACTAAGTGACCCCCGTGACCTAATTTTTGACCTGCCATGACCCATGTTCGAACTTGGCCTAGCCGTCATCTAGATACAACTTCTGACCAAGCTTGGTGAAGATCTGAAAAAATACTACTTGAATTAGAGAGCGGACAACATGCTGAATCTTTAAAACGCACTTAGTGACCTAGTTTTTGACCCGGCAAGGCCCATGTTCGAACTTGGCCTAGACATCATGTAGATACAACTTCTGACAAAGTTTGGTGAAGATCGGATGAAAACTACTTGAATAAGAGAGCGGACACGGACTGACCGAGAGACAGACCTACCGACAGACGGACAGACAAGCTCATTCCTATATACCCCCTAAACTTCGTTTAGTGGGGGTATAATACGATTGTTATGGAATCTGTTTTAAAAAACAACAGACAGAAAAACGTGAAAATAAGATTATAATGGGATCTGTATCAAACCTAAAATCATCCATTTCCTATAATACATTATTGGCAAAGTAAATTCAAAAATCTCGCATACAGCCCTTTACCTTTTGAATATTGAAGGGGATAATTTTACACTGTCGCGCGCGTATACGCTTAAAATAAATTGTATTTCAAAAAGTGTCAATACACTAGTCAATACATTTGTTAGTGCTAAACAGCAGGGGCAAACAGGTAAGAAATTAGTTAAGATGGGCACAAATCGTTAGGCTAGAATTTAGACGCTAGAACTCGGTAAAATAGTTTATTATAATCACCATCTTTTCGGAGCTTTTATTCATTAAAAGCTGACATGAATGGCGTGGTGTCTGAAAAAGTATTGAACTCTGGTTGAAATAATTTATAATTTATTTTCTTTAATAAATGGGTCAATATTCAAATGAAAATTATATCATGCCTTCAAGAAATAAAAATAAATTTATCGTTAGGATTAAACTTTCTTAATAAAGTATACATATATTGGTATATCACACAAAAACAGAACAGATAATAACAACAAAAAACGTTAATAAACAATTTCTCTCCAGGAGTTTACCATAACAAAACTGATTGAGTAAATAAAAACGTGCTATGAGATGAATTAACATAAAAATGTATATGTACAATGTACTGAAAATGATTTAATTGTGTTTTTCGATTCAAACATACTAAACTGCAAACGCAAATTATTTTATTTGCTAACTTTACATAAAATAAAATAAAATCAATCTTTTTAAAAATATATGTCCACGTTTAAACGGAATTAAATCTTTTTTCTACCAACAAATCGGCTAGGGTACTGATTGAGTGAGGTAAATAGAGAAGAGCTTTCTTTTACATTTGAATGCTTTTGCATATATGACAAATAAATCTAATTACGATCCAAATGTTCAGCAACAAACATAGTCATATGATCAAAACACACTATGCAACGTTTTCAAAATTCAAACTTTATTTTAAGAACCATCAGAAACTTATAAGAATCACGAACGCCAACAGAAAGGATATATTTTAATAGACATATCGAAAGCTTCCTCTGTTGCGATCTGTAAGTTGACGTCACTGTGGTTGTTTGCCGAATTATTACAAACCTGACTAAACGTGACTGACACGTTGTTTAGGTAAAAATGTGAATTAATAATTTCATATCGAATATTGACGTTTTTTTGTTCAAAGCACTAACACTATCAGTCAATTCTGCTCAAAGAGAGAAATTACGCCACATATGACGTCATTTTCTTACCTTCGTTGATTCGTCAACCAGCATCACCTGACAACGTTCACACTGCAGCAGCGACTGGGTGTGCATCATGATCTTTTGTATGAGCGCCGCCACGTTGCTTTGTTCCTCGAAAATAACACGTGCCAGGTCTAGAAGTACCTGAAAGCGGTTAAAAAAATAAGGATTATATTGGACAACTATCTGCAAATATGTCAGTTCCTAATAATAGCACACAAATCCGTTTACAACAGAAATGTGAAGGATTCTATGACATACCCACCGGTTAACAGACTTCAACAAAATTTACATAGAGTGATAAAATTATTTCTAACGTTTTGTATGGTGATTTCGTTGCTAAAGTTATTAAACTCAAATACACGTTGACCACTTGATATCCAATTAAAATCATTAAAAATTATCTATAATTAATTTATATATCATAGCAATTTGCGGAAACATGCGTTGGAACCATTCAAAGGATGTTAAGACATAAAGTGTAAAACTAATTAACCTGGGCAATGAAAAAAATGAACAAAGAATTATTGGCTAAAAATGAAGCATATAAAAAACAGTTTAGAAATATTATCTCTTTTCTATCTATTTTAAAGAAAATTTAAACTTGCCAATGAACATCAATAAATCAAAGTTTTTTTATTATTAGTTATTTGATATACATTTGTGGTCAAATCAGCTAGTACTTGATTTAAAATACACTAGAAGGTAATGATATACATGTTTCTATTGACGCAATTGGTTACCTGGCTTCTTCTATTTTCAAGCAGAGATCTTTCGTAAAGTTGAGCATTTTTCAGGCCTATTCCACAAAATGCGAGGTATGAGGCAAACACCTGCAAAAATAAACACAATCACCTGCACAAATATTAATGATGCGTTCGCTTCGTGTATTTCTCGATGAAATCGAGTACGACAGCTTACACGGCTTAGGTTTTAACAATTTCCCAGTGGCTTACTGGAGAAACTATACAGCGGTTAGTATATAATTTAAATCGAAGTTGTTATGTTTTGTTGTTGTTATATTTTTGTTTCATCCCTAGAAAAACATATGTTTTAAGAACCAAATAACACTGACATTGCCTACATAGTGAGCAGTGAACATGAAGCAGAATATCAAATATAACAAAACACGTCAAAGGCATCGCCGGCAGCATTAGCCTCAAAAGCTAGGAGGTAACAACACCTATAAAATGACTTCAAAACGTATCTCACAAAAGCCTAATACCTTTTCGTCGTGTTCGTTGAAGGTTTGGTTCCGGTTGACCACTTTGTTGACTGCCTGGGCGACCCCGATGACAACACCTTCGCTGTCCTTGATCGGCATCGACAAGATGCTCTGCGTCGTGTACCCGGTCCGCAGGTCAATGTCGGAATTAAAGCGGGGATCCTACAAGAGTATTACATTAAAAATTAAGTGTTTGTTTATTTAAGTGTTATTCCTCTCGACTAGGGGCCATCCAGTTTCGACATAAGAGACACATTCACTATTATAAATCTTTACTCTCGATCCCTGCCCTATATGCAAGGACCTTGGCAGGCACACAATCGGTACCCTTATATTTGACTCACTGTTCACTAGGCCAAGAGATTAGGACAACGTGTTCACATCGGTGTTATGTTACTTGTCGATTACGTTTTTCAGCGACAAAATAGTTGCAGTATTTACAGCGGCCTGTTTACTACAAGTCATT